>NC_085031.1:5866934-5907563 GCF_963692335.1 Osmerus eperlanus
CACGGCGTCCCCCGACACGCAGGACGGCTTGTTGCAGGTGAGCTTGAACAGCGACCAGTTGCTCTCGTCGAAGCGCAGCGGGTTCCTCTGGCTCCGGGTGAAGTGCTCCTCGCACTTCAGCGCCAGGCGTCGCAGGGACTCGGCGTATAGCCCCCCCAGCTTGGAGTACACCCCCTCGCGGCTGTCCATGTTGCTGAGCAACGTGTGCAGGTGCAGGGCAGAGCCCGAGGCGGAGAGCGGAGCGCTGAGCTGCGGGGACGAAGAGGAAGTGATGCTGCCGCGGCCGTGCACGCCCAGGCGGCCACGCCCCTTCAGGGACTCGTCCAGGGTTCGGGAGCGGGCGGGACGGGCCTGGGGGGCGTGGCAGTGTTCAAGGGAGTCGCTTGACGAGTAGAGGGGGCGGGGCTCCAGAGGACTGGAGGGAAGGCTGGAGAGGGGCCCTTCCGGGCGGCAGATGTTGGACTCGGAGCCGCTGAAGGGCAGGCGGGGGTAGGCGCGCACCAGGGGCTTCCCCCCCGCGTTGTCAGGGGCAGAAATGGTGCGGCTGACCGTCTTCTTCTCCGGGAGTGGCGGCGGCTGGAGCTGGTTGCCGTGGCTGTTGCCGCTAGGGAAGGGGTCGGGGTGCGGGGAACCCGGAGAGGCCATGGGGCTTCTGGGAAACGGAGAGGCGCACGAAAGCCGTGTTGCATCCTGGGAACCTGGGTGGAAGAGGATGTCATCATTATTAACGCAAGATGTGAAGACCTGCACCCACCATCTTGTCTCCTGCACAGAAACACAAAAGAGGCCTACAGACGATCAGGCATATGAACTGAAGCAAAACGTAGCAGTCAGGCACCAATCATGTCCACGGCGTCGACGCACCAGGTTTGAAGAAATGCCTGTCGTCACCCAGTGTCGTCGTGAAACCACCAGCATTCGTGGGGCAGTAGGAGATCAGAGTGTCAACACAGCAGACCATAAACACAGCAGCCTAACAGGAGAGGTTCAAACTCACTGAGCAATGTACAGAAAACACCGGAAGGTAGAGAGAGAGGACTACCTGGCGCTGGTAGAAGTTATTGTTTAACTAGAATAGGCCCAGCCCGCGACAACGGTATTGATTCATATAGTCATGCTTTCTCACTCTGTGCCCTGGTGACTACGATAACCAGATATCTGTTAAATCTAGAAGCCTATGTGTTAGTCATTTCTCTTGAAAACTCTGTCTGGGTGTCTCTGGCCTTATCTATGTGTGTGTATGTGAGTGTTTCGAGTTAGTCATTTCAGTTCAAACACATTATTCATCTTTGGGAGGAGGAAGGTCTCAAAAATGACATGGAGAATTAAAGACTGGGTGAAGGGAGAGAAAGAGAATTGTGTGGTGGACTGAGATGACTTAGTGCCTGTGTAGCCTGATGAGGAGAGAGTATGCATGCGACAGGAGACAGGAAGCAGCCCTAACCCACATTTAACTACCTACCACAGGCCATGATTACTTCTTTAAACACCACTTCACAGGAAGTACAATTAGAGACATTGCTCGTTCTAGGTTTTAGTTGCTACTGTGGATGACTGGAGGACTCAGTTCAGGAGTCCGAACAGAGACTTTTCTATCTCTCGGACTCACTGCTGAGTTACTTCCTGAAGCAGCCCTTCTCGGCAGTGAACACAACCTTCCTCTTCCCATTGTTCTAAGATAACTGCCTTCCTCTTAATGAAGAGTTACTTCCACAAACGAGAGAAACAAACAGACACCTGGATGTAAACCTTGAACAAGAACAACATCATGTGACCGGTGTTATCTAAGTTTTTATGTGCATTACCATAACACCGGGGAGGGTCCTCTCCCCAGAGAGTGGGTGTGTGTGTGGCGCCTGTCTGTCTGTCTGTTTGTGTGTGTGCATGTTTATGAGAGTGTGTCTGTGTGTGTGGTCCTCGGGGCTCACCGGTCTCAGACGGGGGCCTGGCAGGGTCTCCTTGCAGGCTGTCGGTAGAGGCGGAGGGCAAACTGGCACTGCCCAGGCCTCGGAAGGAGCTGGTCAGACTCTCCACCGAACCCAGCTGGCTGCAGCGCTCCAGATCCATACTGCTTTGACTCAGCTTAGCACACACCCTGCACAGGTAGGGATGGAGAGAGGAAGGGCGCAATAGATTAGTGTGGTATTTACAGTCCACCTTAGAGACAGTATGTCTGTCGGCCTCCCTGCTTCTCTTCCTGCTCACATTTAGTTCAAGAACCGCCTTTAATTAACACGACAAACAAATGACTAGCACCGTTATTTCAATCAAAACACAAAGCAATCGCAACTTTTACGACCTGCCTGCATACGCGCCAGACGTTTCGCAAGGCCCAAGGCTCGGCTTCTAGAAGGTTAGGGAACAAAGAGCATGTGCAGCCTGTCAGCTTCTGTGTCTGTAGGTCTGTTCTGGCCCAGTGTGTGTCTTTTGTTTCTATGACTGGAGAGATGTCTCACTTCCCCTCAGAGTCACCGTCAGACACTGAAGTAAGCCACATCTCACAACACTTCCAACTGTTTCAGGGTGGATTCACTTCCTTACACACACACGCACGCACGGACACACGGGTTCATCTCATAAACCTGCAGTTGTGAGGTGTGGTGGTGTCTGGACGATAGTAATGGTCTTCATAAGTCTGCCAGGACCCCACCACCACCAAGGGTTTTCTCCTCTAGTGAGTTTTTCTGGGAGGTTTTCCTTGTCTTCCTTGAGGGTTTAGGTTGGTTGAGGGGCAGGTCTATGGGCGTATGTGAAGCCCTCTGTGACATTGCTTGTAAAAAGGGCTATACAAATACATTTTGATTTGATTTGACCACCACCACCAACCACACTGATGCCCAGAGACATTCCTCTGTGTCAATGTGACTATAAAAGGCATGCCTACAGTAGCAGCTTGGCGCTGAGACAGAATAAAGCAGTACCTCGCTGGAGTTTAGCTCTGAGGAGCCAGTCTAATCAAGAGGCCCAATTAGGCTGAGTGACGGCCATTCAGACCACTCATTATATCGGGTAATGGGACCCTCGTCCCTCTATCCCTTCCTCTTTTCATGCATCCCTTCATCTGACAGTGACTGCTCTGTCCATCCAGGGGCATTCAGCTTCAATTAGGTTTTAAATCAAAAATCAACTGCAGAGAGAGAGGGGGGGGGGGAGGGGGGAGAGAGAGGGGGAGAGAGAGAGGGGGGGAAAGAGAGAGGGGGGGGGAGAGAGAGAGAGAGTGGGGGAGAGAGAGAGGAAGAATCTGTCGTTCTTCATACAGGACTGCTGACAGAGCAGGCACAGAGCAGGCACAGAGCAGGCACAGAGCAGGCACAGAGCAGGCACAGAGCAGGCACAGAGCAGGCACAGAGCAGGCACAGAGCAGGCACAGAGCAGGCACAGAGCAGGCACAGAGCAGGCACAGAGCAGGCACAGAGCAGGCACAGAGCAGGCACAGAGCAGGCACAGAGCAGGCACAGAGCAGGCACAGAGCAGGCACAGCCTATAGTCCTGAACCAAACCAGGATATAGGACCGCTGAAAACAATATAAGGTACTGAACTATTGACGTTATACATTATTAATATACTATTTATTGAAATGTGAGTGACAGGTTGCTGGATGTGGAGGCCCAGTCAGGGAGGCTGAATGGAGTGAGTGACCTTGGCCAGTCTGAAGCAATCAATTCACAGCAGGATCAGTGTACGATATATGGACTGAATATGAGAACCATTGGGACTCTCTAAAGACATAGTGCTCATCATAGACATAGAGCTGGAGCTCTGCTCTGACCATTTCATGTAAGATAGAAGAATCCTAAATGCAACTACTCATTTAGGCCATTCATAGAAAATGACCACCAGCTACATTATCTGATCAATGTGGAGCAGGGTTATGATGCCATCAGGCTCTTCTTCCTCTGGCAACCAGCCACCTTGACAGGCTCCACAAATAGACAGGAAGGCAGGCAGACAGACAGACAAACGAACAGACAGGCAGACAGACAGGCAAGACCAAATCTTTGATAAGATAATGATCAGTGGAACAAGAGGCCTTTGATCCAGGGGAGTCTACTTTGTGAGGTCAAAGTTGAAAACATAGCAGAGATTAGTGACATGAGTGTGAGTTATCATACCAATGGTGTGAACATGCAGGTGTGTATCCTGCTCTGGGGAACAACACAGCCCTTTGTGTTTGACAGGGTCACATGACTACATCCATCAATAAAAGTCATAAACCATCACCCTGCTGCCAAGGGATGTCAACACACAACTATAGCCCCGTTTCTCTCTCTGACCCCCCTCTCCCTCTCTTTCTCCCTCTCTCTCCCTCTCTCTCTCTGTCTGCCCCTCTCCCCACCCTCTCTCTGCCTCCTTCTCTCTCAGTCTGCCTCTCTTTCTCTCTCTCTCTTTCTCTCTCCATCTGCCTCGCTGTTGTTCTCACACGACTCGGCCCTGCCTTCCTTCTCGTTCTCTCTTCCTACCCGTGGCATCCCATTCTTCCCCTTCTTCCGTTTCAGTCTCGGTCTTCCTCTTCCCTCCCCGTCTGTCAGTTCACCCGATTGTCGGCGTCTCTCGCTCCATCATCTCTTTCGTTCTCTCTCCCTCTTCCAACATTATTCCCTCCTTCCCCCTCTCCCTCCTCCTCCTGCTGGGCTGCAGCTTCATTGGTGCCCTGCACACGTGTGCTACACAGCAGAGTTAGGTTACTGCAGCTGCAAACATCTACACCGGCAGACCACAGAGCGCTACAGTAACAGTGCAGGTCTGTATTGGCCACATTCTCTGCTGGGATCTTTGGTTTAGTTAGCCTAGTGTAGGTTCTACTGGACCAGGGCCCATCTTCCAACCAGTCACGGGGCAGAACCACCCAGTGGGCTTGAGGGGGTTTATGTAACCCGAGAGGAGAGGGCCAATCCGGGCAGAGCGCCATGCTGGGCCATCCCTGGTGCCAGGAGCGGGTGAGAGGGAGACTGACTGACCCAGCGCGTACGCCCTTCTCTGCACCATCCAGCCCTCTGCCTTATCCGTCTGCCTTCCCTGCCTCCTTCACTGCCCCACCCACTCTTCTCTGCTCCACCTGAAGCTGAGGTCTGACAGGTCTGACTCAAGTGTCTGAGGCCAATCAGGGTTGAAGTCCCATCCCACATCAAGAACGGTGGCTGATCCGTTTCAAACTGTATACACAGAATACGACCACAAACACGCCGTTTACACAACACGCAACAAACACAACAAGCTGTATAAACAACAACCTTTGCTGTGTCCTAAAACAACAACAGGTACTAGCCAACCAGGAGAAAGAAGCCCACATTTACGTGAGAAGCCAACAGTGTTTAGTCTGGTTGTTGTGAGCCAGGGTTGGTTGAAAGAATGTTCCGGTAAATGTCTAACAGTACCTGTAACTGGAGCTGCGCATGTTCATGTAGAGACGGACCCTTCATGGTTCTGACCCAGTCCAGATAGCTGCTCTCCCGGCCCGGCACAGAGTAACTCAAGACCCCTGACACTGAACTCACACTGGTATTTAAAGGCTCTCTCCACAGTAGAAGCTGTGTCCGCAACCGTTAAATCCGGTAAATTAGAACACCCGTATGGCTGCCAGCTATCTCATAGCATCATCAAACATACACACACACACACACACACACACACACACACACACACAGACGTAGATGCACACCCCCCCCCAGCAGTTTAGTTCAGAACTCCCGACTGCTATCTCCGACCCAGCAACAAGACACTATCTTTTCTATGATCTGTCATGGGGAAGGGATCAGGCTGGTCTTAGGTGTGTGTGTGTGTGTGGTGGAAGATCTTTGCTGAGGGGTGGCAGCATCATGGCTGGGGACATTTTGGGCGTTGCCGATGGCAACAATCTGCTCAAGAGAACTCCATAGGCGACCTGCTATGACGACGCATCCCATAATACACACAAGTCTTTTACTGAGGTCATAACACTTGGCCAGGAGTAGCATGGGGTCACTGACTCCCACTTGCAATGCAAAACTGTAGAAAGGTTGGTCACCTGGAGGTCAAAGGCACTGATAGAGATTGATAGATGCTTTTTGAAGGGCACGATTTTGAACCATCTGGTTGTTAAATGATTCAGCTCTTTAAAATGCTGCTTCACCATGGAAGGGGGGGGGGGACTGTTTAGTAACAGGATTGAAACTGCTTGTCCTCGTATTTAGCTAGCCCCTTCTCTCTCAAAGACGGCCGCTGAGGGTTAAGTGCTCTGGTGAATCTGGAAGGACGTGTGCTGTGGGAGGAAGATCCCGTCTTCTCCTCACCACTCCCCTCAGACTTTCTAAATGGAGGAGAGAATGCTCAAACTCTCTGAGCTCCTTCGGTGTCACAGGTCAGACCTCCAGCGGGCTGTACGCGTGTGCCTACAACAGGTAAGGATCCACAGGCCATCTATTGATGATGATCTATCCATGATCTATTTCTGGAATCAGTTGGACCCATTTGTATTAAACAAATGTTTGTTTTCCATCGGGAGAGGTGCCCTTATTTTCCAAGTGTGTGTTGCTGTGACCGTTGCTAGGCCAGGCCTTGGTGTGTTCCAACACGTTCAGAGGAGTGTATTTTTATCAGCGCTGTGAGCTCGCAATGTCATAATGGACTGGAGATGTGTGGCTGTGCTAGTGTTACAACCAAAATAAAGCTCTCTGGAAGGTGGTCTGATCTGGCCTCTGAATTCCCTCGAGTAGAACTGTAGTCCTTCTAGAACTTTCCGGTGTTTGCTATTCAGTGACCCGTGGAACTCACAGTTCAGTTTGCTACTCTGAAACTAAACACACCAGACGTAGTACAGGTTGTCTTTAAGAGATCCATGACTTGATCTCTCTCTCTCCCTCTCAGTGGCCCTCTCCTTCTCCTACCCCATCCCTCTCTCACTCCATCACTCTCCATCCCCCCCCACCCACTCCCTGTCTCTCTCTTCCTCCATCCTTCTGCTTTCAGCGTATGACTCAGAAAGCTCCCAGTATTAATAATCCATCCTGCCTGGAGGGTCAGAATAGTACAGGCTGGTGTCAGAATGCTATATAAGTTAACCTCATGACCAGGCTCCTCGCTGTGGGTATATTTACCCATGTTTAAACATGAGTGATCTCTGTACAATCCTAGCAGCATCTTAGCGAAAGGCTTGTCTGTCCCCCTGTTGTTGTGATGCCCTCAATAGGACAAGGCCTCTCTTCTCCCAGAACCAACCCCTTTGTGTGTCAGGCCAAAAAACAAATCCACAACGTGACAAGGGACCAGAACATTATTCCAGCCTGTTTTCTGTGTCTGAAGGAGAATGAGAAGTCACACTAGCTCTGATGGAACAAGGAGGACATTCAGGGAACATTCCAGAACACTGTGAATGATGACCAGGGTTCTAGAAGAGAGGATGGAGGCTGATACTGGGGCTGAATGCACAGCATGACTGCCTTAACAAGGGAGCAGCGATGAAACACTGCGGTGCACACACACACACACACACAGGCACACACACACACATAACCACAGAAAGCCACGTGGATCTACTGTCTGCTACACAAAACAGGCCTAGTCAGCTGATCAGGTGGTACCCTGGGGAGACCATCCAGCCCATAATATTCATAATGTGGGCCCAAGCACAGCCCCAATAGACACACTCGCACCCGTGAAACAGCATAACACTTTTAGAATCAATGGGGAATTTAAAAAAATATGACTACTTAGGGAAAGCTAATGTATTTTCAAAGTGACGATGCCTGGCAATTAACTTCAGTGCTGCGTGATGCAGTTAATCTACAAATGAGATGGGAAGCAAGCAAGCACAGACCAAATATTAGGCGTTGTCCTAAATCACAGAGGAAATACAGCAGTTTCTTTCAAACAGTCAAACACAACGTAGCGCTTTGGAAGATAATTCATCCACAGCAGACAGTATTGCGTTATTAAAAGCCCAAAGATATGGAGAAAGACATACATTATCTCTGCAATAAAACACACAGACTCTCTGAGGGCTAGTTTAAACACTGGGCTCGTTATAAAATGTTTGTTCAAACAAACACACGGGGAATTCATAAACACGACATGAACCAAACCACGTATGAGACAGACTCTTAATCTAAGCCTGTGAGTCTCGATAAGTGACCCTGACAAAGACAGAAGGACTGAGATCTACCTCGCTGCTTCAGAATTATCATCCACTCCCTTATTTGTTAATTCGTTAATGAATTAACGAATTCGCTTTAACCAGGCTCCTACACATCTTTATCCTAATTCAATCAACGACACAGAATCCAGGATCTACTTTGCGGCTTCACCCATCACTCACTCATCCTCATCACTCACTCATTCAATCTTTCCCTCAATTATTCAGTCACTCCACCACAGAGAACACACAGTCCCCCCAGGTTCTTACCTGTGGTGCTTTTTGGGTGGTGGGGGTGGAGGGCTAGGCTCCAGGGCTCCGGAGTTCAGAGATGCTGTCTTGGCCAGCATGGCGGCGCTATGTTTGCCCACCTCCTCTGTGGCGATGCCCTCGCCCTCGCTCTCCTGACTGGTACCATTGTTGTCCTGGGCCGTGCCAGGCGCAGAGGGGGGGTTGCTGGCGCTAGGGGCCCCCGCCGACACTCTCCAAGCCCTGGCCTCCCTCCAGCCAGCCCCCCCGGCCCCCCCGTTGAGCAGCACCGTTCCCTGGTCGGCTCTCTTCTCCCTGAGGCTCTCCACTTCTCCCTCCTCCTCCTCCTCGATGCGCCCCTCCCAGCTCCAGGCGGAGCCGTGGAACTTGTGTCTGCGCTCGGGGGCCGGGGGGGGAGGCTCCGTGGGGGGCTTCCCCTGGGTCTCCTCTCTCTTGGGGGAGAGGAGGGTGAGGGCGGGGAGATCTGGGAGGGGCACCGGGGACAGGCTGGAGGTGCCCAGTTTGGGCGAGCGGGTGTTCCTCTTAGGGGGGATAGGGGGGCTAGACTGGGGCTTTGGCTGGAGGTAGGCCGGGCTAGAGCCTGGGACTAGGGTGTTCTCACTACCCAGGGAGTCGGAGCCTGAGCTGGGCCACCTGAAGGCCGGGCTGCTGGGGTCCTTGAGGGCTGTGGGGCTGAAGTGGGGCCACTGGGTGCTGACAGCAGAATCTGGGCTGCTCAGGTAGAACGTCCGGTTGTTCTCCTCCGTGTGGGCGGCCATTACAGTTATCTTGGCCCTCTGGCTCTCCACCCCTGCTAGTTCCACCTCCTCCTTAAGCTGCTGGGGCCTCCCTTCGTCCCTGGCCATCCCCCTCTGGAGCCTCCTTTTCCTCTTGGTGCTCTCAGCGTAGATGGGCTCTGAGTCTGCAGGCTGCCTGCCGCCAGGCTCCGATCCAGGGCTGGAGGCCGAGGGGCTTCCTGGACTGTCTGGTCCTGGAGGTTCAAAGCCCTCGGGCACAGGCAGGGAGTCTGTGCTGCTGCGGTAGGAGCTGCAGTCTGATAGGCTGGCTGGGTCAGACAGGAAGGAGGAAGAGGAGCGGCCAGGGGGCTGAGGAGTCTGGGCGATGGAGTCCAGGGTGACAGTGGTGGAGCTGGAGGCGGAAGACGGAGGGGGAGAAGTGCTAGGGGGCTGGGACGAGGCGTTCCCAGAGTGGATGGTGCTGGCCAGGGCGGGGGTGGTAATGATGCTGATGGACAGGGGCATCCCCACATGGGCTTGGGGGGGGTCCGGCGAGCCGGGGGACCCCTGCGTCAGCATACCGTTGGAGGCGGGGAAAGGGCTCTTGATGCTCCTGGTCACCTGCGACCTGTGGGCCTCCCCCCCTCCTCCATTCTCCCTGAGCCCCTGGGGGCCTCGCCCGTCACCGTGGGTGACAAAGACACTACTGATCCCCAAGGAGTCTTTCGGGAGGGGGGGCGGGGACAGGGGGGAGAACAGGGAGGAGGGGGACAGCGGTCCGGGGGAAAATCGGCTGGTGTAACCAGTCTTTCTGGGGGGGGACATGGGGTTCTGGAGTGGACCATCCTTCACGGTTTTGGAGCAGCCATTACTGTCTATGTAAAGAGGGGCCAGGTCTAGCATCTTCTTCAGGCCCAGACGATCCACTGGACTCTTCTGGTTGTCCTGGTTGGTGGGGGGACACCAAAAAAGGGAGGGAGAGATTAATTGAGGAGCGAGTGAATGAATGGAGTGAATGAATGGATTATGTGAACGTGATAACATGTGAATGAGTGAATAAATGAACAAGTGACAAAGCTGCTCTCCTACCTGTCCCAAGCTGACGCCCAGGTCAGCCAGCGTTTCATTGGTGTCTGTGTTTAGCATCATGGTGGGTCGGACGGCAATAGTGGGCTTGCTGTAGGGCGAGGGCACGCTCATGCCATCCTCCTCCTCTCCTGCCTGGCTGACCCTAAGGCAGGCTGGCACTATGCTGCCCCCGGTGGCGGGGTGGGCGCTGCGCGGGTGGAAGCAGTTCTTACACGAGCCGGGCTTCCACACGTGTTCTGCAAACTCGCCGCACGCTGACATCTTGCTTTGGGATTGGTTACTGAGGGGGGAGGTGGGCTCTGCAGCTGACGGGGATGTCCGACATGATTGGCTGTTTGTATGGTTGGTAAAGTGTCAAGGGGGGCAGACAGCCTGTGGAGAGAGAGAAGTAAGAGTTAGAGTTGGACAGCCTCATGATTCTGGGAGTCAACAGGAGTAAATTCCAGTGGATAGCTACTGAAAGCATGGCTTGATTTGGAGAAAGAAAGGGCTTGTAAAAAGATGTTTGTCTACGTGTCTATTTGCCTGTTTCTGTGTGTTTGTTTATGTCTGTGTGCATATGAGTGTATCTCCAGTCAAAAGTTGAAACAATGACAGTCCTGAGGCTGTACAGCAGTCTAACTAAGGAAACAGTGTTGTCTGTAACCTAAGAAGCGCTGGCCAGCTCAGAGATCTCAGTTCCCAGGCTCGTCCTAAATTAGGGGTTCTAAGTCGCCGCTTGGGCCCCGTGACCCCCGAGGAACATAAAGGGCGTTCTAGTATGCGGCCTCCCCGACGTTCTAGAAGGCTCTCCGGAGGATGGAATGAATGGAATGCTGAAAAAGGCGCAACTCTCACCAGGGTGAATCTCACACCAAAACATGCCCCTCCCCTACACACACACACATCATCTCCCAGTGGGAGTCCTCCTGTTTAACACTGGGCCAGAGTGACAAAACCAACACAGTGAGGAGGATCATTTGTGTTCTCTCATCCTCGTGTGTCCGGTGTTCTCACACAGCTCTAAATACCTTTCAACAACCCTTGCATAATGCATACACACACAAACAAACACTCATTCAAAGGAATGACACATTGAATACTGGTAAAACAGCCAGTCTGATAAGCTTTCTGGTTGAACATTGAGCCCTCTTATGTCCTGGGGAGCAGGCACGACCACCTACTTCCTCTAAGGACCCAGGAAGCAGCATTATTAGGGAAGAGAACAGCCCACATTCTGTGGGTCTTCTGATTCAGCGCTGGCTGGAAGGACTGGGGCTATGTCGTTGTTATGATCAGTGACCTATACTCTTTTGTAAAGCTCTCTCTTGGAAGTCGCTTTGGATAAAAGCGTCTGCTAAATGAATAAATGTCATGTAAATGTAAGGAACCATAAGCAACACGTCCATTTCCACTGTCTCACTAACATTAACAGCAGGACTCGTCATTTTCAGCCTGTGTTTTCCTGCCCTGTAGCTTGAATGACTGTTAAGAGTTGGACAGACCAGGGTAACTGACTGACCAACCAAAAAAAGACAGACAGAGAGACAGACGTTTCTGTTCCACTTCCTCACCACAGTGTCATCACCTCCCATAACAACAGCAAGACGAGACATGCGGGAGTTTCGCTTGACATATCCACGTTCACTTTCTTCTACACACTCGCTGAACACATGAACCAAAAACAACTTTACTGACACAGTGCAACACTCGCCTCTAACCCTCGCTACCCTCGTTAAATGTGTTTCGAGTGATTAGACCCGAGGCGGACTCAACTTCCTTGTATCTGGGTAGATATATTCTCATGTTAACACAGCACACACCACAGCACAAGGTCTGATATTTCTCACCTTCTTGCGTAAAGGCTTGGAGAACCTACACAGTTCCGCACCTACGGTCATGACACAGACTCAAGTCCTGCCTTGGACAAACACTCCACCGGCCCTGCAAATCTCTCATGAATCTGTCGAGGCTTCTGAGCAAAGGAGGGGGGTAGGAAAGGAGGGTGGAGAAGAAAGGAAATGAAGTGATCAGCAGTCATAGCACAAATATGACCCAGCTCACATTCCGCTTGACAGGCACAAACCACAAGCCCATCTTTGTCTAGATGACATGGTTCCAGTGGACTGCTGCCACTTTGTCTAGCTGTTCCTGACAAGCATGGGATCTTAACCTGACAGAAGACCTGTCCCGTGGGCCTTCGGGCAGGGATACTGTATCCTCCGGCAGGGCTGGGTTTGCCTCTGCATTATGAGTGGAGTTGGCTCCGCTATATTAGAGTCGTGAGTCTGCCATCTGTCAACTACAGTGACTGGACTGGTGATAAAGAGCGCCAGGCTAGGTAGCCTACTCAAGAACAGCTGAAACAACTTAGTTTCAGGGATAGTACTGGGTTAGGCCACTACCACAATTACACATGAACGTGTATTTTATCCAAGGAGCGCATAGATCATGTAGACAGGTAGTTCTCTCAATTATCTTTCAACAGATTCAAGTGATTCTGACACACTGCTCAAACACATTTTCGTTAGCTTTTTTCTTCTGTTAAATGGTTAGGCAGCCTATTCCAGGACAATGCAACATCAGTCTATAAAAAACACATAGGCTACATAAGTATGTTTTCTTCATTGGGCAATGGTCCGAGCGACATTACACTTAGTTCTAAACGGTGAATGCATCCCAAACGGAATCGGCACACCGTCGCTTGTCTAAACGTCGAGTCGTGCGTTTCCTAAATCCACACCTCTCTCATGAATTCAGTGTCCCCAAGATATGTCTGCTCACCCCTCCCTTCCTATCTTCAATTTTTCTGTCAATTGAAGTTGCTCTCCCCACCGCAAAGATCTGTAGGCTATCGGAACTCGATTGCTCGTGAGCCTGGATGTGGTGGTGTTCCGAGCACGTGCGCTGTTGGTGGAACATTGAGATGTGTTGACGTTTTTCTGGGATCCTCTCGCCCACCGGGGCGGTGGGCAGTCAATCATGCAGTATTTTCTGGCCAAATTAAGTGATCAACGTTATCGATTATAAATCACGAAGGAGGATTGTGTTTTGAAAAGCTAATACATTACAATAATAAAGTAATTACAGCAGTAAGAAAATATGCCAAGAATTAAATGTCCATCGAATTAAAAAAATCGTAGATGTCGATACCCAACAACGTAATTACAATTACCCTCGTATAGATCAGAAGGGCACGAGAGCACGGCAGTTTTTTTGCGGAGGACGGAGGCTATTGATTCATTCTTACCTGGTCAGGCTGCTTCACCAATTGCCTGGCAACAGCAAATGCTGCCCGGATAAACTCAATCGAAGCCGCTTGTTTGGTTTCCCAAAGGTGTAGAATGTTTATTTATCCCACATCCGACAGGTTGCTGGGGAATGCCCCGGAGAACGGAGGTATGCGCAACCCCACCAACCGACTTTGATCCTGCAGTGTCCGAGGTGAACTGGTTGAGCAGCGGACGAATGGAGCCTCCGAGCTCCCGCTGCTGTGGGCGGAGCTCCGTAAACTAATAAACTACTGGATGACTTGTTTGGCAAGTAACATGCCTAATGTGGGGGCCTGAAAGTGCCTTACAATTTACTTTTCTTCCAAATCCCGTTCTCAGACAGGTGTTTTCAGGGGGGGAAAGCATTGACCAATGGAATTACACAGGTTTATTGAGCTCAGTTTATCTTCCGCAAATGCCGCATGAAAACAGAACGTTTTGAGACGATTTATATAGCCTACTGGCTAGTGTTATTGCCTCTAATGATTTATCCACCAGCTGGATTTCTTAAAACAACTTTTCTGTTAAAATTCGAGTAGCGTCGATGCAGACATGGGATAATCCAAAACTAATTGAACACGCTCTGCAGGCAGCCCAGGGCAGACATATCAGACTTGCTTGCAGTCTGTATGCAATTACAGAGCGCTGGCTGGCTCTCCTACAGGCAGCCGTGCATTGCTTGGATGAGTAGAGATCCCCCCTGCAGCTCCAGCCGTTGTACCGAGATGAAGGCACTGTAAAGGGGGAGCGGAGCCGTGGCAGGAACCCCCCGCCCCCTCTGACTCACATAATAACCGAGAGAGGAACCAGAGGGTACTGTCGGTTCTGCAGCACTGAAAGGTCAACCATTGCGTCAGCTAAACATCTTAAGACGATGGCATAAAAACCCCGTAGGTATACGAAAATACGTAGGCCACGTCTTTGATTCTCTTCTGTTGATCTGAAACCCCATTCTTCTCAGTTGGAGATAGTCATATGGAGAGGATCATGTTAATCAGCTCACACCTCATAATAACTTGTGGCTGATGGGAGTAAACTGCAGAAACAAAGAATGACACAGCCTGCAGTGTTTATAAATACTTAAGGTTGATGGTTGCAAATTAAAATTACAGTTGGATTTAAGTTCAGGGGACTTGGTCCCATTTGGTTAAATCTAGGATGTCAGTCGTACCTCAAACCTCAAATGTATAGGGAGAAAGCAGAGACCATTGTCTTCATTTGAAAAGTTGTGATCCGAGTTTGTCTCTGAAACAACACTAACCCTCTGTTAAGACTCAGCATTGGAGGACAAACCTGATGCGCTGGTTCTGTCAACACACAAACACCTTCCTCCTCAGGGATTTGGTCTTCACACTCTTACACACACACTCTCACACACACACAGTCCAATCTTCACTCTTTTCATTTGGAGCTGGGATCAGATTTCAGGATTCTTCTCCCGCTCCCAGAGCTTCTTCTGACCGTCTATGACCTGATCTGTGACCTCTACGATCATAACTCTGGCGATCCCGTTCCTCATCGCCTCCCCCCCCCCCCCTTGCCCTCTGATCAGTCTCAGCTCGCTTCCTGAGAGAATGACAGGCAAGTGTTTCCATCGATTGGACACAGATGTCCGGTTTCCACGAGCTCAGCATTCACGGCCATGTACACCTGAGCTGAGACAAGCATGGCAGAGGAAGTGCGGTGTCTGTTACAGGAGCTGCTGCCCGGACTCTTAAGGGGGGATTAGGCTACCAGGGGCAGGGCACAGAGGCTGTGCTGGGTGGACCTCTGGGAGACCTTCTGTCCGTGCTGAAGCATCCTTTTCTACAGTGTGGGATGGAAAGTTTCTTTGATGAAAGGTTCCACGTGGAACCCAACACAGATTTGAGCCATTTAGAACACACTCAGACACCTCCGTCTGTTTACATCCGGCACAGATTAAGTGTATTAATTAAGTGTAAAATTGACTATTAATGAGCAAAAATATCAATTGTTGACTTCCTCCACATTTAGTGAAACATGCATTTCATTCTGGGATAAGAATGATTCCAAGTATGTAAAACCACTGGAACAGCACTGATTCACATATCAATACGTAATCCCCACGTATGAATAATTAGGGAGGAGGGCGTTCTTGTCCTTATCTGCCTCCTAGGTTTATGTGTGTGTGCATGTGTGTGTGTGTCTGCCTCAGTCCCGGGCGTGACTGTTGAAACTGATGCAGTGTTATGTATGTATGTATGTATGTATGTATGTGTGTATGTGTGTATGTGTGTGTGTGTGTGTGATAGATACAGGTGGAAGCCTGCCAGTGAGAGGGAACACTGTCCCTCTCGAGGATGTGTTTCAGGATCCTGAAAGCTACAGAGAGCTCAGTCTACAACATCCATGTCTAGATCCCCCTTGGTTCAAGTACTTGTGGCGCTCTTGGTGTGTGGAGACATGTAAAGAACATCTGCTGTAGCTTGAGTGAGCTTCACTGGTCCTGCTGTACCTGACAAGAACCAAGGGTGGATTCGACAGCACAGCACCAGTAACCTTTTCCAACAAGTGCGTCATCCTTAAAGCTCTGCCAAGCATCCTCTTACCATATGAATCATTCAACTAAAATCATGTTGAATTAAAGTCAGAGGGGAGGTAAGGAGAGAGAGCAAGCGAGAGAAAGGGAGAGATTTAATGCATAGGAGAAAAAGCTGTCTCCAACTTAGTTAAAAAAAAACTAAAACAGTTAATGAGGTCAGTTTGGTTTTCTGCAAGGTGCGCTAGTCCCGCACTGGTGTGTGCTCCACCCTCCAGCCTGACTGTCTGGAGTGTCTCCAGGGACAGGCTTGTCGTGTCAAACGAAAGAGTCAGCACTTTGTGTCCCTTGCCCCACTCACTCTCTGAAGTTGTATCGTATCCTGTAGTTGTGCTGTTATGCTCTGGGATGCATGGAATCGTGGGCTGTGCTGTTGTCCTGTACTTTGCTCTGCTTAGTGTACCAGTGTGCTGGAAGCACCGGGAATGTTATGTCATGCAGGAAATCGGATTGGTGACACCCTAACCCCCAACACCAACTTTTGTTCATCCCTTTCTTCCTTCTCTCACCCCAACTCCCCAGTGCCTTTTGCGCCCCCCCCCCCCCCACACACACACACCTCTTCCCTTCACCCCCAGACCCATACTTAACTGGGACTAATGTATTCCCTCTTCCCTATCTCTCTGTTTCTGCCTGGCCTCAAAAAGGTGCAGTTCAGGGTTTAGAGTTCAGAGCTCACATGCTTTCTGTGTTTGCTTGGGCCAATGGACTAAACAGGTCCTCCCTCCCCAGCCTCCCAGCCCCAGCCTCCAAGCCTCACATCCCCGGCCTCCCAGCCTTACATTCCCCATCACCTCCCATGTTCTGGGTTCTGTCTGCATCACTGTCCCTGTGCACCCCATAATACTCCAGCCATCGTAAAAGCTATCCTGTAACCAGCCACATCAAACGTACAGGGATACTCTCACCTAGTTACTGTAAGACTGGGTACAGGCCAACATAATGGAAAAAGACATTGAACATCTCTTAGTTCCTCTGGTCAGGTTAAAACTTTCCCACACCATCAACGACTGTTATGAGTTGACATTAAATTGTCAGGACTCAAAGGTTCGTTGAGGGTTCTCCTTCATGGGTCCCGGTGTGAGGGCACCTTGGTGACTGTTCTCCTTACTAGGTTCTGGAATTGTGTGTGTTACATCAGGACCAGGAGCCCAGCCTGTCAACCTCAGACTAAGTTGGGTGGGACTGTGTCTTCTGCTTCGTGTTCTTTCAAAGGTAACCCCCTCCCCCCCTCCCCCCCCCCCCACCCCACCCATGTAACTAAATGCCTCAGAGAGCCAAACACCTCAAACAGGAATTAAAACTTTGGATGTGTATTTTTGTGTGTGTGTATGTGTTAATGTGCAATGTGTGGGTGTGTTTATGTGTGTGTGTGTGTGTGGGGGGGGCACTCGTTCAGGAAGTTAAGGGATGTGGGTGTCAGTTTCAGGGGCTTTTTCCAGCTGGGTTGCCATGGTGTTGTCGTGTTTAAATAAAGGGGTAGGTGTAGTTTGGAATGCAGAGATAACGCTGGGCAGGGCTATACCTTGAACACCGCTCTCTCTCTCTCTCTCTCTCTCTCTCTCTCTCTCTCTCTCTCTCTCTCTCTCTCTCTCTCTCTCTCTCTCTCTCTCTCTCTCTCTCTCTCTCTCTCTCTCTCTCTCTCTCTCTCTCTCTCTCTCTCTCTCTATCTCTCTCTCCCCCTCTCCCCCTCTCTCACACCCATAGGCACACATGCACTCACGAGCACACACAATCCCATGACGAAGTTTCTCCTTGTCTCTGCGTCCATGCCTTTCTCAAGCGTGTTCCTACAGGTTCTTTGATGGTTACGAAAGCATCTGACAACAGCTGAGCACATTCAGATCCCCCTCCCAGGCCGAGGGGCCCTCTGGAGACAGACCTCAGGAGCACACAGTAAACAATCCCCCTCAGATCACCTTGTTGATCATGAAGGAGTGTTCCAGGTTGTACTGATAGAATGGTTAACACACGTGTAGACACTCCAACCTGGTATGTTTGTAACAGTTTACTGCTGTGTGCAGTTACTGTGTACACCCCTGTGTACAGTTGCCACACCAAAATCAATACTCACACACACCCACACCCACACACACACCCTACCACCATCTGCCAGGGGCATTAGTGGCCAGCTAGGGGCCTGGTCCACAGGCGACACAGGGGATGTGTGAGGTTAGGGTTTCATGAGGCTTGCTAATGTCTCCCCCATACCGAGGGTGCCCTCTCATAAACCCAACCCCCACCAGGATGGGTTGAAAACCTTTCCATCTCTGCCTTCCCCTGCCACACCCAACCCCTAACCCACAGCCTCTGGCTAATAGCCCCCAGCCTCCACCCTCAAGTCTCCAGCCTCCCCCTCAAGTCTCCAGCCTCCAATCATTTTGTGGTGGTGAAGTCTGGGGACCTCCTCTGGGTCTGTGACTCAGCTACAAACCAGATTTATCTGTCTGAAGCCAGGCACGTATCACTCAGCTAGCACACCCGAGGACCTGTCTGTGTGTGTCTGTGTGTTAGTGCATGTGTGTGCACACACATTAAGACTCCCCGTCAGCTGAAAGACAGACAGGAAGAGAAACACGTTGATGATGAGTAAAGAGATGAACGTAACCCGATCCTCTTAGGCCACCGCAGGCTCTCCAGAACAACAAGAACTCCTCTGAAAGAGCAGAGGAGACTCAGACCTTGGGAGCGAGCAGGAGGGTCGCTGGATCACCCCCCCCCCCCCCCCCGCCTCCCCAGTAAACCACCAGTAACCCCCCGGGGGTCAAAATGTCTCTAAATCATGTCACACACCAAAGACTCACCCAGGTCATGAATTGAGTTATAGTTTTTGGGGTTAGCTATGTGTGATGTAGGCCAGGGTTGGGCTTCTTTTCTCAGCTGTGTGATCTCGGTGTGTGTGAGGGTGTACATGTCTGTGTGTATGTGTGTGCATGTCTGTGTGTGTGTGTGCATGTCTGTGTGATCTGTGTGTGTGTGTGTGTGTGTGTGCATGTCTGTGTGATCTGTGTGTGATGTGGATAAACTCTAACTCTATGAAGCTTTTGAGAATAATACATTTATTAATGTGTACATGATGCACATGAAGCTGTGAGGGAGGGAGAGAGAAGAGACGAAGCGAGCGTTCTGAAAGAGAGAAAAGACTGGCGATTAACACACCAGAAGGACATTATTTTCAGGAGTAAAAATAGCAAGTCGTGTTCGTACCTTCGAAATAACCTTTGTCTCACTATGAAATAGAAAACGTCAGAAAATAGGCCTCCCTCCCTCTCTCTCTCTCTCTCTCTCTCTCTCTCTCTCTCTCTCTCTCTCTCTCTCTCTCTCTCTCTCTCTCTCTCTCTCTCTCTCTCTCTCACTCTCTCTTTTTCTCTCCTTCCACTTCTCTCTTCCTCTCTCCTTTCATCTGTTTGTCCTCTGTCTTTCACCCCCCCCCCCCACTGTCTCTGTGTCTATATTTAAGAGAGCAGCGACATGAGTGTGGAGGAGAGGTGCTGTGTCAGGCTCTATTCATGGTAGCACTTCACGTGGAGGTTGGCTGAAGTTGTTTATCTGAGAGCTGCTAACCAGATCCCCACGGTGTCTTGCTTGACTGCTGGCTGGCTTGATATGAATATAGATGACAACCAATCAAATGTCAGGGTTCAAAATTTGATGTCAATGATGCGTCATCATGTTCTGGCCTTGAACCTTTGGGACTAAGTGATAGGGGACAGGCGTAACTATGGTAACCTGATCCCAGAAACCCAAATACTACCTTGGTGAGCAAATACCAGGTGGGGTTACCGTGGAAACCGGATATTCACTTGTAGCCTGACCGCCTTGGGATTCCACTTGTGCGAGACGTGACAAACGCATGCACGCACACACACACACACACACACACACACACCACACACATCTCTCATCTCTTTCTGTGTCAGCGGCAGCTTGTTAATCACATAATTGTTCCGTCAACGATTTGGCAAGGACGTTCAGCATCTGCCATCAGCACCTCCTGGAACAAAGGTTTTCACTGCAACAACGTCCTTTTCTTCACACCTATGGAATCCATTGAGTGAATACTTTGTGTTGTCGGTGAGTTTTGTGGGGTGTGCTGAGGCAGTGGGTGACCTGGGGAATGTAAGGATAGTGTTGGGGAAGTGTTGAGTGAGATTTGGGGAAGTGTTGGGGTATTATTGGTGTGGAGTTGGGGGAGTATTGGGGTAGTTTTGGGTGGTGTTGGGGTGAAATTGCTGTAGTGGAGGGATAGTGTTGGGGAAGTATTGGGGTGGTTTGAGGGCCTTGGCATAGTTTTGGGGCAGTGTTGGGGTGGTGGTAGAGCATTGAGGCAGGTATGTGCTCAGGGCAGGGAGACATCGGGAGTGTTGGGATATCTGTCCAGGATCTTAATCACTTCTAAATGGGCTTTTAATGGTGCAGAGGAAGTCTCTGAGGAGCTGAGGAGAGAAACTCATTAACCTCTCTGAACCCCAACACCTGCTGTGGAGGAGAGGAGAGAAGAAGAGAGGGGATCGCAGACAAGATGAGAGGAGAGGAGAGAAGAAGAGAGGAGAGGACACAGAAAAGGAGAGACGGTCACACCACACTGGTGTTAATCTCACTGCTAAGTCTCCCTCTGAGAGCATGTGTGTGTGTGTGTGTGTGAGGGATGGAGGGTGGGATGGAAGGCTTCCAGGTAGCAGGAGACTACAACCCTCCCCCTCCCATACCCACCCGCTTTCATCAGGACCCCCTGGTCAGTCTCACATTCATTATGCAGGAGAAGCTCATCTGGACGTCAGTTCCAGATCCACTCAGATGGTTAACCCCCCCACCCCCTCCACAACTCTGATGGTGTGAGTGCGTGTGACATTAGGACCCCCTGGTGTGTGAGTGTGTGGAAAGTGGACCAAGTGGACCTCTCTGTCCCGGCAGGTGGTCGGTCTGTGGAGAGGATGGTGGATGGATGGGGCCTCCCAACACCGATCCCCCCCACCCCCTTACCTACTCCCATAACCCCCAAAGTCGCCCTCTTCCAGGATGGCCTTTAGACTCTCAGAGCTGCAGAGGTGAACATCTGCTGTCTCTCAGTGTGGTCTACCTACCACTGGGCTGGTCATGAAGCCACACATGCACACATATTTTATACGCACAGTCACACAAAAAATGATACAGACACACAGCTGGTTAACAAAACATCATGCGCACACACAGAGTTTGAGATGGGAGGGTTTATCTGACTGCTAAGTATCGTAAGGGCGAGATGGAATAGGTGGAGGGAAAAGGAGAGAGAAGAGGAGGAGAAGGTAGAGGGAGTAGAATGGCAGAGAGGGAGAAGCAGTGGAGGGGACAGAAAAAGAGTGAAAGGAAGAGAGTTTGCAATAGGAGGAAGAGTGAGAACAAGAGAGGGTGAAGTGAGGGTGCGGGGGGTGGGGGGGGGGGGGCTGATAGTGTTTCATTAGTGGCACATTATTCTGTACCTGGTTCAATCTCTGATCCCAAACATATGTTGAACAGACGCTCACTGCTAATCTTCTTAGTTTGGATGAAGGATCTCTAACCTGCAAGACTGGAAGGTATGTGTGTGTGTGTGTGTGTATGGGTGTGGTGGGGGGGGGGAGCTCTGTGTGTGGGCTGATGAGCCAGGTCTCTTTTACAAGCTATCTGATCTGGAATGTGATATTCAATAATTCAGCTAACAAAAGGACACTCATACACAGAGCCAGAGGGAGGCTACATAGAACAGCACACCATTAGAATAAGTTTCTTCACAACCCTGCAGGGGTGTCTGGACTGTATGTTATCACCCAGAGCGATAGTTGATTTGAAAAGATTACATTTGACCAAAATAAAACAAAACCATACAAATACCATGTATGTAAGGCTTCCTCCTTTCTCTATATATCTCTCTCCTTCCTCCTCCTTCCCTTCCCTCTCTGCCTTCCCCCTCTGTTGTCTTCTTCTGTCCCGCCTTCCCTCTCCTCTTCTTCCTTCTTGTCCTCCTCTCTCCCCATCTCTCTGTTCGGTGTCTTCTCTCTGTATCCTCCTCTCCCTTTCTGGAAACCACAGAGCAATTGTTTGCATCTTTTTTATATTAGCTGACGGTCTGGAGAGAGAAACTGCAAGTTGGAGGTTTTTTAAGAATGCTTTGTTTTGTCCTTTGAGACATTTCCAATACACAACATTCTTAACAGGCTTTGTTCAGACTTGACTAGAGATTCAACTGATGTTGACATATCTCTCTGATGTTGACAAACCTCTTTCTCCCCTTCCCTGCATTCCCCTCTCAATCCCTTCTTTCCGTTTCCCCTCCCTCCCTCCCTCCCTCCCTCCCTCCCTCCCTCCCTCCCTCCCTCCCTCCCTCCCTCCTCCCTCCCTCCCTCCCTCCCTCCCTCCTCCTTCCTTCCTTCCTTCCTTCCTTCCTTCCTTCCTACCCTCCCTCCCTCCCTCCCTCCCTCCTTCCCCCATGATGTCAGACCTGTGTGTAGCTGGATGACCCTGGTGAACCCTGAATCAAGCATATCAGGAGACAACATCGATGAAAAACGTTCCTGTCCGGGAAGAACTGAAGTTTTTGTTTGGTGGAGGCATCTGTGTGTGTGAGAGAGAGTGTGTGTGTGTGGTGTCCATCTTGGCCGAGATCTCTGTGTCGCTTGTTGATGGAAGAGCCACAGGTGCAGCCCCCACCTCCTCCTTCCCTCTCTGCTCATTCTGCCCCACCACTCCTTAATTCTCCTCCCTCTCTCATCCTCCCTCTCTCCTCTCCTCATCAACCCCCACCCCCCTCCATGTTATTGCTCCATCTCTGGGAGGGGATTCCAGAAGGTTCCATAAACATTAGGAATTCATAACTAACTAAGCCAAACAACAGACATGGCAACACGATTATGAAGAGGTAATGAGAGAGGAGTCATAAAACATGTGTTTATTTATAACTTACAGTCTAAACGCTTTATTTACTATTCAAGAGGAAAGCAAATAGACAAAAGGAGTGTTCTGTGGGATTTAGCAGTATTAGAGCCAGAGAGAGCAGATTATCTGTCCCTCCCTTCCTCTCTGTATCCCTCTCCCTCTTTCTCTCTTTCTCTCTTCTCTCTCTTTCTCTCTTTCTCTCTTTCTCTCTTTCTCTCTCTCTTTTTCCCTCCCTCCCTCCCTCCCTCCCTCCCTCCCGTCTCTCTCTGTAAAGAGAAAACCAAACGAGACAGGAGTGTTTTTGTCTGATTCCCAGTCTGAAAGGAACCAGCCCAGTTGGGTGTAATCTATTCCAGGACACTGGGAGCAAAAATAGTTGAGGATTATTTTGCCATTGAGGTAAATAGACTCATAAATAATCCCAAAACAGACTTTTCTCATGCCAGATCTTAGCCTCCTCTGCTACATCTGCATGGCCCTACAAGGTCAGCCTCGTGGAGATGGACAGACAAAAGAACGAGAGGAAGGAAGGATAGAGTACAGAGAGAGAGAGAGAGAGAGAGAGGCAGAAGGGAAGGAAAGGAGTCGATGAAGAGTCGGACAGCAGAGGACCTCTGAGCTGAAAGACAATGGGACGGCTTTTCCTGTTTGGCGTCATAAGCGGGGGGGGGGGGGGATGAGAGCGAGAGACTAGAGAGAGACAGACAGACCTTGCAGTGGGTGTCCCCTCTCCCCACTCACAGAGAAGAGAAAGAGTGAGTTAGGCCTGCAGGGATGTCCCCTCTCCCTACAGACAGAGAGAACAAGGGAAGGACAGAAGGAAACATCCTTTTCACCTTCCTGGTTTCATTCATTGCCGTTGTAACAGTGACTCACATCAGGGTTTGGTGTGTGATAACCTCCCCTCCAACATAAAAGAAGAAGAGGCCGATGTAGGAAGAGGGGGGCAAAGAGAAAGTGCCCAGGGTGTGCGTGTGCTTGTGTGTGACTGTCTGGGAGGTGAGACGGGGAGACAGAGTGAGAGAGAAAAGGAAAGGATGGGAGAGATTACTCCAGGAACAGTGCCTCTCTTGTGCGAAGGGCTCTCTCCACTGTGTCAGGGGGGAAGAATGGAGGCCGAGTCAGACAAGGGCTGGGAATCAGAACACTTCGACTCTGAACGTTCCGGAACACTGACAGCCCTGGGGACTTCCTGGTGGGATCCTGCCCTCACAGGCGCTGTCTGGGGTTGGTCCAGGTGGGTGGGGGGAGGGGAGGAGGGGGAGCCGGAGTACCTACAGCGGCAGTATCACTCGACCACCCACCCACAATACAAACAGCCTCCACTCAGATAGTACATTTAGCCAGAAAAAAAACAGTCACATTCCAGGCACCTTGTGGTCGTCTTGGCCTCAAGCATTGCTTGATAAAAGGCTTCTAGAATGCATGGAATTCAGGGTTCTGCAATTGTTGACAGGAACAGAAGATGTTGTAAATGGTTCCGGGAGGTTAATATCTGTTTCAATACAGAGACTAACCAGCCGTAGCAGAGAGATGAGAACTGAAAAAAACAGAGAACAATAAGGAGTGAAATGGAGCTGGAGAGAACTTGGAGGGAGGAGGACACAGAGACAGAGAGTTTGTTAGTGCAGTGAGGACTGGTGTTGGGAGATAAATCATTTGACGCTGCCGCTTTTTGAGTATTTATTTGGCTTCATCGATGAGATCATGTTTGGAGGGAGAGCTTAGTTTGAGCTGGTCCTGTTTGTTCAGGCTGGGAAGTCCCTCAGAAGGTGTGCAGTGAATTCCTGATCTTTGACGAGGCACATACCACCAAAACCACCACTTCATAACTAATTCATCAGCTGGGTGAGGACATGTCTGCTTACGTGTCCTGGGTTGTAATTTCAAAGCACACTATTGCAAAACGTTGACCCCCAAAAATGTCTCACTTGAATATCTTTCAAAATGGACTGTTTGTTTTTATTGTTAATGTGGTGGACAGGCTGCCAAATGAGATAGAGAGAGGGTGGGTGGGAGAGAATTGAGAGAAAGAGAGTCGAGAGAGAGAAAGAGAGCGAGTCAAGAGAAGGAGAAAGAGAGGAAGCGTTTGTTATCAGTTCAGCAGGATGTATAACCCTCCTGGGACCAGCATGCTAGTTTAAAACTCCCGTCACCAGCTCAGTCTGCACATTGTTCACACAGATCTCACATTTATTTTATCTGACACTTATCTGCTTATTTATTTGTCCCTTGAAGCCACTGACCAATGTGGATGAACCAGATAGAACTGTACGCACAACTGACCAGTCTCATGCAGTGATACAGGAGATGGGATCTAGTAAACCGGCTATTCCTTTTACAGTTTTTGCTAATGCCAGTTCTTTGTTTACCAAGTCAGCGATATTGTCTCAGCCCACAGAGATGGTGTTCTGCCTGCATAAGGCTGCTGCTGGCTTACAGTCCAGCAGAAATATCCCCATCTGGACTGGTAGGGCCTCTGAAGCTTACCATGACCTTGAAGAAGAGAGAGAGAAGGGGGGGGGGGGAGGCAGGGGAGGAAGGCAGGGAGAGAGGAGGAGGGGAGGCAGGGGAGGAAGGCAGGGATAGAGAGGAGGGGGGGAGGCAGGGGAGGAAGGCAGGGATAGAGAGGAGGGGGGGAGGCAGGGGAGGAAGGCAGGGAGAGAGAGGAGGGGGGGAGGCAGGGGAGGAAGGCAGGGAGAGAGAGGAGGGGGGGAGGCAGGGGAGGAAGGCAGGGAGAGAGAGGAGGGGGGGGAGGCAGGGGAGGAAGGCAGGGAGAGAGGAGGAGGGGAGGCAGGGGAGGAAGGCAGGGATAGAGAGGAGGGGGGGAGGCAGGGGAGGAAGGCAGGGAGAGAGAGGAGGGGGGGAGGCAGGGGAGGAAGGCAGGGAGAGAGAGGAGGGGGGGAGGCAGGGGAGGAAGGCAGGGAGAGAGAGGAGGGGGGGAGGCAGGGGAGGAAGGCAGGGAGAGAGAGGAGGGGGGAGGCAGGGGAGGAAGGCAGGGAGAGAGGAGGAGGGGAGGCAGGGGAGGAAGGCAGGGAGAGAGAGGAGGAGGGGGGGAGGCAGGGGAGGAAGGCAGGGAGAGAGGAGGGGGGGAGGCAGGGGAGGAAGGCAGGGAGAGAGGAGGGGGGGAGGCAGGGGAGGAAGGCAGGGAGAGAGGAGGGGGGGAGGCAGGGGAGGAAGGCAGGGAGAGAGAGGAGGAGGGAGGGAGGCAGGGGAGGAAGGCAGGGAGAGAGAGGAGGGGGGGAGGCAGGGGAGGAAGGCAGGGAGAGAGAGGAGGGGGAGAGGCAGGGTAGGAAGGCAGGGAGAGAGAGGAGGAGGGGGGAGGCAGGGGAGGAAGGCAGGGAGAGAGGAGGGGGGGGAGGCAGGGGAGGAAGGCAGGGAGAGAGGAGGGGGGGAGGCAGGGGAGGAAGGCAGGGAGAGAGGAGGGGGGGAGGCAGGGGAGGAAGGCAGGGAGAGAGAGGAGGGGGGGGAGGCAGGGGAGGAAGGCAGGGAGAGAGAGGAGGGGGGGAGGCAGGGGAGGAAGGCAGGGAGAGAGAGAAGGGGGGGAGGCAGGGGAGGAAGGCAGGGAGAGAGAGGAGGAGGGGGGAGGCAGGGGAGGAAGGCAGGGAGAGAGAGGAGGGGGGAGGCAGGGGAGGAAGGCAGGGAGAGAGAGGAGGGGGGGAGGCAGGGGAGGAAGGCAGGGAGAGAGAGGAGGG
Source organism: Osmerus eperlanus (assembly GCF_963692335.1). Lineage (NCBI taxonomy): Eukaryota > Metazoa > Chordata > Actinopteri > Osmeriformes > Osmeridae > Osmerus > Osmerus eperlanus. Next base: position 5,893,515 of record NC_085031.1, read on the forward strand.
GGGGAGGCAGGGGAGGAAGGCAGGGAGAGAGAGGAGGGGGATACAGCTGTACAAAGACAGAAATATAGATGGAGAGATTACAGTGTTAATTCTATTGCGCAAACCTCACATAGTGATCATGGAACACAGACGTGTCTGTTGTTTATATCAACAAACTCACCGGCGGTTATCTGATCAACGCTGTTATTGGTTTATCTGTCTTAGAGATTTTAGCAGAGATAACCTGCCAAACACACTCGTTCTCTCTCTGTCTCTCTGTCTCTGTCTCTCTCTCTCTCTCTCTCTCTCTCTCTCTCTCTCTCTCTCTCTCTCTCTCTCTCTCTCTCTCTCTCTCTCTCTCTCTCTCTCCCATGCTCTTGACATTCCATCTAAAAACAGGAAACATTTGTAATCACAGGTTGAGTAAAGGTCAAATCTCTAAATATAGCTCTTTGCAGGAATGTGCACATTTCCACCTACCTAGCTATTGTCACACAAAGCATGATTGGACCTGATAGACATACAAGGAATATTCCTCTTGTGTCTAATTTTACATGAAATGAAACAAAGGTATGCTGTTTCTGAGAGGAACACATGAGATGACTTGATCTTTGTCTGCATTGTGGGTCTGCATTGTAAACGCTGCTGTGATATGCAGACAATAGGCCTGTGTGTGTTTCTTGCAACACCAAGCACTGCTGCAGGGAGTGAGCTTACAGTCATGCTCTGGATGAGTTGTCGGGGCCTGCTTTACAGTGATGCTCTGGATGAGCTGTCAGGGCCTGCTTTACAGTGATGCTCTGGATGAGTTGTCGGGGCCTGCTTTACAGTGTGTTGAGGTGTTTGTGTCTGTCTCCCCCCACTCTGTTCATCTATTTTTCTCTCCCTTTCCATCCCTCTCCAACGTTCTCCAACTCTCCCTCCCTCCTTCACTCCCCCCTCTCTTCTCTCCCTCAGTCTCTGAATTTCATCCCCTCCATCAGAGCTACAGCAGCAGACACCAGCGCAGGCCCAGCTCATATTGTTTAAGCCGCCGTCAACGATATTTACAGCTCACTCTTTTAAAGTTAATGTTGGCCGATTCAAGAACTGTCTGGGTGAATCAACAGAGGTCCAAATCACAAGCTAAAAGTGAAGTCCTTAAAGCTGCAGTCAGTGAATTTATTTACAGCAGTGTTCTCCAAAGCGGCTGATATCCTCTCACACAGATCTGATAGTATCTCTAAAGAGTCCCGAGGAACAGGAAAGGATCAGGCGAGAGTCTTGTCACTGTCTGTCGTTCCTGTTCCTACGTTCCCCAGCGTTCCCCAGCGTTCCCCAGCGTTCCCCAGCGTTCCCCAGCGTTCCTCAGCGTTCCCCAGCGTTCCCCAGCGTTCCCCAGCGTTCCCCAGTGACAGAACCTCAGACAGCTGGAATTCAGGATCCTCTGGTAGCTTTGTTGGTTTGTTTGTTTATTCGTTTGTTCTTTTCTTGTTTTTCTTTCTGTCTTTCTCTGACATGTTGTGATGTTTGAACTCTCAGACTGATTTATAATAAGACTGTTGTCAAGTCTTTGGACAAAGACTGAGAGAGCCACGTTTCCCACTGGGTTTCTGTAACCAGATACAATGTGTGATGTAGCCTGGCTACTTCCTGTCTGCAGCTGTCATGACCAGGAAGTGGTTGATATGGACATGCCAGGAATGTGGCCCCCACACCGCTTCTCTCATCACACCATCAAACAGACACAACATATCGGCTTGATCGTGAACACAGTTTTAACGTCAGCTGTTAAGAAACAGATGTGAGTATCTCTCACCCTTTCTCTTTCTTCCTGTCTTTAGTCGCTTTTCTCTCATTCTCTCTCAACCTTCTGACCTCCAGCTAATCAGGCTCGCTTCCTGTTTTCAGCATGGATCCCTGACCCTCGGTCAGGGATCATCACTGATCCCTATTGGAGTCTCTTGGTTGCCCAACCAGTCAGAAAGCAAAGCTAGGTTCCGGTCCCACCAATCTGAAAGGTTTTGTTATCCGTCAGTTGTTGTCGTTGGCATGGCAACAGAACAATAACAGTTTGATAATTATCGCCTTGCTTTCCTTTTACACACATGACTCACCTACATAGCAAATACTATACTGAGCCCTGACATAGAAACTAAACCAAAACTATGATGCACGTAAGCCTGCGTGTGTGTGTGTCCTGGTGAAGGTCTTTGTTCTAGTTGTGGTCCTGGTCCTGATACAAGCAGGATCCAGCTATGATCGGAATGTTCTCTTGAGAGCTAGATCAGACCAGGCTGGGGTAAAAGCTACCCCCGACTCCCCCTACCCATCCACACACACACACACACACACACACACACACACACACACACACACACACACACACACACACACACACACACACACATACACACACACACATTCTTCAGGCTACATGCCTACCTGCTCTGAGAAGGTAACATCTGTGGCGTCTACGTCAGACCTCACAGCTGGTGTTATGTCACCGGAAGTCTCATCACATCATCACACTTCGACCTGGGCCAGTGTGACACACAACCCTCGGTCAAGTGATGCATCTCCTCTGACATTTAAAGATGCAAAACCTTTGATTTTAGTTACGTGAACTGGAAGATTGAAGTTGGAGTTGGTGCCTGGTTAGAGAGAGAACAACAGAACATTCCACAGAATCACAAGAAACCCTTCCTAATCCTCATTTCACTGATCTCGCGCTCTCTCTATTCTAGGCTACCTCTCTCTCCCAATCTCTCTCTCTCTATCACACCTAGGTATTCCTTCCCTCTACCTATCCCTTCTTTTTTGTGTTGTCTCTCTTTTCCCTTCTCGTCTTTCAATGTTGCTCTTCTTCCATTTGTTCCTCTGTCTCTCCTCCTTCCCTCACCTGAGAGGTTCAGCTGTGAGTCGTGCCTCTGAGGGATATGTCCCGTACAGGGGAGCCTCATAAAACTATCATCAATCAATTATTCTCTCTGCTTGTCATGCCATTCTCCCCTTGTGTGTGTGTGTGTGTGTGTGTATGTTCGTCTGTTTGTTTTGACAATTTAAGGCAGATAAAGCTTCTGACTTTGACTGGAAGAAGATAAGAGAATGAGACAAAGAAAGGGAGAGAGGACAAAAAGAGAGCGAGAGGGGGAAAGAGGAATACAGAGACAGAGAAAAAGAGAGAGGAGATGGAGAGACAGGGAGAGAGAGAGAGAGAGAGAGAGAGAGAGAGAGAGAGAGAGAGAGAGAGAGAGAGAGAGAGAGAGAGAGAGAAGGGAGAGGGAATTCATGAGAGAGAAGGTTTGTGATAAGTGGAAGGCGGAAGAAGGAGCTCTGTTCATGCCCAGTCAGGCTTTGTGTGTGTGTGTGTGTGTGTGTATGTGTGTGTGTGTGTGTGTATGTATGTGTGTGTGTGTGTGTGTAAAACTACCGGGCGTTCTCTGTTTCAGCAGCTGGCTGCCCTTCACCTTTACCTCCAATTGTAGAAAGTTCACATGTGTGTTTCTGCGTGTGTGTCAATGTGTATGTGCATGCGTGTGTATGTGATCTACAGCTGTCGGAACACCATGTTTTACACGACCACTGACATGGCAGAAGACACAGGCAGAATAGTGGAGTAGGTTGTAATTGCAGTGTGTTTCAGCGAAGAAAACAGAACCGAATCAAATAGACAGGAACAAAATTGAACAGATCTCTCTTTACTGTTCCCCATGTTGGCACCACTTAGTAAACATCAGCTGGTCTTTCAGTTGAGCGTCTGCTGTAGATATCATCATCACAGGTCAAGCTCTTTCCCCGTGCGCATATCTCCACCTAAGAACCTTCTCTGACCTTCCAGCAGGCAGCAGAGAGAAGCCCCGTGAGGCCACCTGACTGGACTTCATCAGTACTTCCTAGAAACAGCAAAGAACTCTGCCTCGTTAACCCCACACATCACTTCCTGTCATTCATAGCAGCTGAGGAGACCATTCTTCACTTCCTTCCTGTCTGTAATCAATGCAAGCACCGTTCCGTCCGTCGACCTCCGCCCCCGGGTGTGTGACAGGAGGCGATGACATGTGGAGACACGTCCTTGTCACCTTGACAACTGCTGTCGTTGTCCATTGTCCTACGGAGGGGCATTTTGATTGGGAGGAAGAGGTGGGTGATAGAGAGGCTAAGGGCAGAGAAGATGGCGGTGAGGGCATTGAAGGTACAGAGTAAGTTGGAAGAAAGTGTGTGTGTGGGGGAGGGGGGGTCGCGGAGAATGCTGAGTCAGCTTTGCTTTCCATCCTTCCCTCGCCCTCTTCCCCCCCTCCCGCTCCCTCTCCCCCTCCCTTCCTCCTATCTTCACCTCCCCCTCCCTCTCCCCCTCCCTTCCTCCTATCTTTACCCCCCCCCCCTTCTCCTCCCTTCCTGACTCCCATGGAGGGATGTACAGTAACAGAACACAGGTAGAGCAGTAGACTGCATTTGAAGTGAAGTCTGCTAAAAACAGATCATGTTATTTAGCTACTCAGTCAAGTTAATGTTCCTTTAGGGATGGTCTCTAATGAATGTTTAATGTTCCTAACGGTACAGGAAGCTCCACGCTCTGTTTACAGTGACATTAAGTGTGCCAGTTCAGACCCAGAGAGAAGAGCATTTGTCTCAATCTTTCACAGCTTTACAGTCTTGGCAGGATAGTTAACTGTGTGTGTATGTGTGTGTATGTGTGTGTGTGTGTGAGTGTGTGTGTAGAGAAGGAGGGATGTCACCCTGCAGTTGGGGATCTATTAGTTTCTCGAGCCCAGAGCTGCACCCACCTGCAGGGCATAAATCATCGCTGCCTCGGCTCCAGTAACCATCCAGGCCACGTACGCTGGCCTCTCTGCCTGGCCTACTGTCAGCTGCGGGACCTTCCTTATCTACTCTACCCCCAGGCCCTGTCTGGCCTGCTCTGGGGCTCCATTTCACATTATTGCTGACGATATGCTTTGATATGAGAGGATGAGAGAGGGAGAGAAAGAAAGAGAGACTGATGCTCATCTTTTAAAACCATGATTTACATCAAGGGTGCTGGTGGGGAATGTAAGATTTGAGGAACAACACACAGAGACACACACACACACACACACACACACACACACACACACACACACAGAGCAGAAATAGACCTTGGAGAGGATGTGCTTTGGTCCATGCAAGTAGCTTCTGTCTGGGAATGGCAGGCTGATAAGATCAAGAGTGGAGCCTTCAGAGGCACAGACATGTCACCCCAGTGTTTATTTGGGTGCATCAGTAATAATAAGGGGATTACCAAGATAGTCTGCTGCTTGTCTGTTGCTGCACTGCAAAGAAACCTGCCAAGACTAAACCATGCCTGACATCTATCCGTCATGCAGCTAATATAAGCTTTTATGTGTGTGTGTGTTACTGGTTGTGTATGTTTACCAGCTGCTTTCTGAAAAAGATGTACAGTTCCTGTGCTACAGTGTAGCAGTTTTCTGTGAACAACTATATTGCATTGAAGAGAAATACACACACACACACGCACACAGAAGCACTCACACCTCGTGAGAAAGTGTGTTTAGACCTGTTGTTCAGACATGTCTGGACGTGTCAGGGGGGAATGCAGAGTATGGAGGAGGAAGGTAACCCTCATGGGGCCGGTCTGACACACACACACACACACACACACATAGCATGTTCCCAGCGTGGGAAACAGCCTTGAGAATTTCACTAGGAGACACTGGTCCTAATAAACCCTCACCCTGGGTCTGTCTGCAGGTAAATGTCTGGACAGATAAAGGTTTAGAGATTGTGTGTGTTTGTGCTGGGGGGCACTAAGGAGTTCTTTGTATGGTTGACGTTCCTAAGCAGGGCACACACACACACAGTGAAAGTGGGTTGTAAACAGGAGTGATTAGCATCAAACACAAAGAGACAGTATCAACATTCCTGCCCTGTGTGACACCTGCTAATGTGAGTCCAAACACACACACACACACACACCCACACTACTGGCACAGTTATGAACAGATCTTGGATTACAAATTGTTCTGTAAACCTGACTATGCAAACCTTAAAAACGATGTAATAGAGAGAGAGAGAGAGAGAGAGAGATAGAGAGAGACAACGATGAATGCATCAATGAATCAATAGATGACAGAATAGGACAGAAACGTTGCAATTCATTTCAATGTCAAATTGAAAGTTCTTATTAACGTTGGTCGTATACTGTGCCCTCCTGTCCTGCAGAAGGCCAATCCTGGTCTTCCACAGCAAGTTATGCAGGGAGTGCAGCTCATTGGCATGTGGCCGTGGAGTAAAGCTCAGTGTATTTTCAGAGAACACACAAAAAAAAACAGTTTTCTTCCCAGCGTGCCTTACTCTCTGTTCGTGGGGCGAGTGGGGGAGCACCATGGAAACCCCCTCAGCCAGGATCCGAGAGAGAGGCCGAATAATCCCTGGCGAGCTCGCGTGAGATCCGGATGGTTCCGCTGACCCGTCCTGTCTTTCCTGGAGCTGAATGAAGATGGTGGCTGGAGGAGAGAAAAGAAAGCTGAGAACTACTGGACTGGTTTGGTCCAGAACCGAAACCATCGCTGAAGGAGCAGTGATTGAAAACAAGACAGATGGAAATGAGAAAGAATGAGGGGAGGGAGAATTACTGAAAGAAAGAATGAATGAATGAAAGAAAGTGGAAACACAAATCCTTAGGAAGCGTAAAGAATGTTCCTCTCTTCAGTATTGCCTGAGGCCCTGGTCTCTCTCAGGAGCTTGCACACTGGGTTTATCTGGAACGCACACACAAACACACACACACACACACACAAACACACACACAGTGAGTTCATCTGACCCTCAAAGCGATCCCGCCTTCAAGCCGATTCCTTTCAACCCATCACAAGTGGTACAAATTCACACACACACACACACACAGTTGATCAGAGGGTCCGCTGGGGGAGACGGCTGTCTGTGAGGATTTGGATTTCGGCCTCAACTTAAAACCAACTTGTCGTAGTGTAGCATCTATGAGAGCTGGTGGAGATCAAGCATCAGGATGAACAAGTCAACCACAGCCTCCTGTGGGTGGAGCCTCCTGTGGGTGGAGGCTGTCACAACAAGAGGGTGAAGTTGTAACAGCATCAAAGGAGCCGCACCACTGTGTTTGCCGAGAAGGGCGGCTGACATGTCCAGACATGTTCTGAGAGAGGCTCTCTGCGGCTCCCCTTGTCCCCGGTCCTCCCTCCACGATCCCCTCCCCTGCCACCCCCCTCCCCTCCTCAACACGCCCTGAAAACAGAATGGAATGTAGAGACTCACCTTCTCTTTCTAATGACCCACGAACTAGAGGTCATGGTAGGGGTCAGGGTTAGGGATCACAACAGGCATGACCCCTCTGCTGTTTCAGTGTGTTTAAACTTTGACTCCCTCCCCCCCACCTCCGCGACACACACACCCTGATATTTTACTCTGGGCCAATAAGAACCTCCTCTGTCATCCTCCCACCCTGTCAGTCCCCATGAGTAAAGCAGGGTCAGTGAGGACACAGACAGACCCACACACACACCGGGCCCCACAGGAACCCATCAACGTTCCCAGGTCTCCTGGTTCTTCCACAGTTCCGGCCGGACCCAACGCCTGCATCCGGAGGAGGAAGTGGGAAACACCTCCTATAGCACTTCACACAAACCATTCCAGAACAATCGGAGAACTTAGGTGTTTTCCCGCTAAGACGTTCCACCAACTGCTTCCAAAGAACTCCCCAGCTCCCCAGCCACAGTCTTTGCCGAACATTTACTTTATAACTTTTTCCATTATAGACGTTGAGCCGGGAGGAGAAGGGAATCTGAAGAGGATAATAACAGCAGTTGGGGAGCCAGTGGTTAGCTGGCGACAGGACTTGTTCTGCATCTATCATTGTGTGTGTAATCTTTTACTGGGGAGCAGTGGTTGCAATCTAGTCCAGCTTGTAATTAGCCAAATCTGACGTTAGCGCCTGCGTCGCTGACTTGGGGGGTGATGGGGATCCTCAGCAAGATGGGGGTGGAGGAGAAAGCAGTGACACACTCACAAACCACGGTGTGGTGTCGGAATAAGGCGTGGTGTCGTATGGTATGTGTGTGTGTGTGTGTGTGAGACTTGTCTGTGTTGTTCAGTAAGTGTGTGCATGCGTGTCCAAGGAAAGGATTGTTAAGGACAGGAAGACGACTGGTTTTCCAGTTGGACCAGAAGTCGCTCAGCCAGAAGCCCATGTCCACATTCCTTGGTGGGGTGGCAGGGGGGCTGCTGACTCACTAGTGACCAACATGTCCCTTCCTCTTCTGCAACACGCACACCAACACGCACTAAGACACCACACACACTATTCCAAACAGACTATTCCACTGCTACATACAGCTCAGCACCCTATGGCCAAACCAATGTGTGTGTGTGTGCGTGTGTGTGCATGTATGCGTGTGCGTGTGTGCTTGTGTGTGTGTGCACGAGCCAGTCCAGTTGAGTCTGAACCCTCCAATCCCTGCACCCCCATCATCATTCCAGCTGTGGTGTTTCTATATAAACAGGGATTAAGAGGACACCTGTGACTGCTGTTCCATTCCCCTCAGCCCCCTTAGCCAGGCTGTTCCATTCCCCTCAGCCAGGCACGCTGGGACCGGAGGGCTATTTATAGTCTGGCTTGGTGTGTTGGTGGTGGTCATCTTGGGTCATCATACAGTTGACCGTTTCCATCTCTGCTCATATTTGGTCTTCTTAACCTCACAGAGGAGTTTGGCGGAGGACATTTTGAGGTCAGGCTGTTTTAAGACCTGGGTGCTGGTACGGATTAGGGTTTGAAAAGGCTGGGGGACAGTATATGAGTCAACCAAGCTTTGTGTGTGTGTGTGTGTGTTATATGTAAACAACGTGCAATATTTGCTCTGCTGTCACAGGGAAGTGAATCTGAGGAGAGTTTGTTTCCTCTAGTTTCGTAGTGAAACTATGTTAGAAGCAAACATGCTGGTTGGGTCTTGGAGCAGTCTGGGCCTGTCAACAGAAGCCTGGCTTCATGGTGTGGTGGACTCAGGCTGCAATAACTCGCCCCATCCTGGTGTTTGGGAGGGAACAGAACTATCACTTCTGAGAAGCCCCGGGGAAACTGAGAATGTTCTGGGAAAACATAAAGGAGTCATTTGAAAAACGAGGAGAGGCCCTTCATGTGGATTTCAGGCGTGTTGTGATGGCGGGGTATTTAGCGTCAAGTTCAAACAAACAGCATCAACGTCATGATTGCAGAAGTGAGCTCTGTGAGTTTCGGCCAGTTGTACTTGCATGTTTTGTCCGAGTCTCTTGCAGCGATTCTCAATCTGATAACTCAATCTGAGTTGGTTGGCTATAAATAAAAGCAGCCTAAATTGCATGTGAGGATTAATTTTGAGGAAGCCAAGTTCCAGACGGTCTCTGTATCCCGTCTTCACAGGCTCAGATGGGAACACAGAGACGAAGCACTGAGGGTCACTGTCTGGGTCTGCATCAGGGTCAGTCTAGTGGTTTTAATGAGGCTTTGATGAAAAGACATGGGGAGATGGAGAGCCTTTAGGTCTGCTTCGAAACAGCACAGTAACTTAGACGTCATCTAAAATGGATGACAGCTTTTGCAGTTTAACCCTTGTGCTGCTTTCGGGTCACATGACCCAAAGGTTCATAACGAACCATCGTTGTGTTTACCCAATTTTACCCAATACAAAAACAAATAAAAAAATATATTTTTTTAACCTTTGCAATGTGGGGGGTCTGAGACAGCCCAACGGTTAAAAGAAAATGCTTCACTTTGTTTTTGTATGCGCTAAAGTTGTCGCAATACGACGGTGGGTCACAATGACTGATGGGTCAGAATGACCCGAAGATAACACAAGGGCCAAAGGCTGAAAGACACTTTAGGATGAGGAAAGGATTTCCTAAGATGTCCTGAGGTAGCATTATGTGTGCGGTAGAGTAGAAACAACATTCTGAAAATGACGTGTCACATCCTGTCTGCAGTCTGAAACATTGACAGGCAACATCACAACAATACAAAACAACAACACCTTTCATGTAGCAGAAGAAAGCCAATTGTTCACAGTGAAACCGACAGGAAGAATAAAAAAAGAATGTGACCTTCTGAGGTTGAAGAGGCCCTCCGGCAAACTATGTGTGTGTGTGTGTGTGTATGTGTGTGTGTGCGTGTGTGTCTACACTGGAGAAATGTGTATGGATTCTATCAGCTCTGCTTTACAACTCTACAGCTCTGCATCACCACAGAAATAATTTACTGTTTTAGAATGAATGAAGGGAGAAAGAGGGAGAGAGAGAGAGAGAGAGAGAGAGAGAGAGATAGAGGGTGGGGGGTGGGTGGGGAAGAGAACAAGGGAGGGAGAGAGGACAAGAAAGCAGAATAGGGAGTGGGCAGGGTTATCGAGCATAGTTTAGTATAATTTATAACCCACTGCTATGCCTGCCTCCTTGCTAGTCTGTCAGCATCTCTGACCAACACACTGTATGGACTGCCGTTGCCTCCTGGTGGTTATACCTTGTCATAACAAGCACTTGCTGACTGCAAATCATACTTTAGTTTTATACTTTATTTATTTGAGGTGTCAAGTGATATACGTATATTGTTTGTGTACGGTATCAACAGAAGAATAAAATAAGAGTGAATTCACAATTCCGACAACTGCTGGTCGCAGGTAAAAAAGTAAAACGTTGTCCTACTTCTCAAAACAAACCAAGCAATAGTATAAATAAGCGATACAGTGTCCCACCTGGCGGACAAACCGATTCATAGCAAGTCAGCTTCATGGATGGTAGGACAGCGCTTCCTCATTCAAATCATCCGATCTTATCTTACATTTATTTTCTCACGCAGAATCGATAGTACAGAAAGTATAAGCCTACAGCATGTGTGTTTGTGAGTTACTTTTGTGTGTATGTGTGCAGAAACACGTGTGTGAGATTTTGTTGGCCAATAGCTTCCCTTTACAAGGCACACACACAGATCTGATTGGCGACTCCTCACTCTAATTCCCAATCAGGAAGCCCCGTTGAACTCAACCTCATCACAAAAATGGCGGACGTTGCTGGAATTCCGCCGTCAAGCTGATGTTGAATGTGATGATGCCCATCCCGCGCTATACAGATCGGAGTGTGTCCCGTGAGAGCTGCTAACCAGCTGTTGTGTTGGGCAGTTTGACTCTATAGAGAAACACAGCTGGCTGCCGGGGAGCGTCCAAAAGAAACTGCACGGTACAACGGATCGACTGCTGACTTCACTGATGCTCAGAATTGGACGGCTGCCGTGACTTCCACACCTAGGATTTAAAAAGATAGAAGCCTCTATATTGGGGGTTGCAGTGCAAAGAAGTATGGATTTGTTTGGGCTTCTGAATTTGGACGAACTGTCCCATGGTTTGGCGGGTCTGTCAATGTTTCCGTATTTTGACATAGCGCACTATATCGTGTCGGTGATGTCTCTGAGAGAACAGCCAGGTAAGCTAAAGTATTAAACACAAATTCAAAGGAACTAACGTTTGCTCACATTTCCTACTCAAACGTTGTCAGTTTAGAACTCCAAATAGTTCACTTACTAGACTAGACTTATTTGACCGCGTCATGTCATGACTACAGCTTTCGACTACAGACTCGAGATGACCTTAGTTCTTCTTGAAAACAATCCAAAATCTGTTGCTTAGCACCAGTTCAGTTTAATCAGGCCTACATCTATAAGAACATTAGTCTAATTAAATGAAGATTTTTTTTTAATAGCTAGCCTATATTGTATTCCATTTTGTAGAACATTGTCTATGATTATTTATTTTATTGTCTATGATATCTGTGTGACAAGAGTATGACTCGCCCCCATTGATGTTTTTGTTGTTGCTGTGATATTAATAATCTTGAGCATTATGATTTAATCTGAATAATCTCCCAGATTTACTGCTACATGGACTGACACATGAATAGAGGCTGTAGCTTGCAGTCTGTGTGCCACTGTTGCTACACACATGCTGCACACATGCTGCACACGCTCTCTCTCACACACACACACACATGCAGATATACACATACACGCACACACACACTGTTGATCTGCACACACTTACCCACCTGTGGTCAGGGTGTGGTCAGGCACACACTCACTACTGGGTGTATAGGAGGAGACTCCCCCATCTATGATGCAGTCGTGGAGAACATCCAACAGGATAGACTCGTACATTATTGAACAGACATACCCTGCCTGTGGAACAAACTTGACCCAAATATTTATTCATGCCTCATATATTTCGGTACTCACAGTAAGACTATATATAGAACTTCACCCAACAATGTTTATCCTAGCTGTACAGTAGAAGCAGGGAAGGATATTTTATCTAAAGAGCACATGAAAGTCAAGGATATCCTCTTCCCTGTAATTAACTTAATAGCACTTAACCACTTTGAGTGATTAGCATTAGTCGAAAGCAACGACAGTATCTTACTCTGTATTACCCATGTAACCTATCTGACTCTGTGATATAACATCCTTAACTAACCATACTCCTATTGTACTAGAGCTCTAACTAGGAGACATAGTGTCTGTTATGTCACTATGCTAGTAGAGAGAGACAGGTGGACTTTAGTACCCTGCATCGACCTTTACACACTCACACACACCGTCCATTGTGCTATTTTAGACAGCAGTGTGCCTCGCAAGGCATCTGAGTCATCCTGAACCTTTAACCCCCCATCCTCTACCCCCCATCCTCTAACCCCCAACTCAACACCCCAACACCCCTTATTCTCCCATCCTCTGTTCCTATCCATCTCTCTGTGCCCCCCCCCCCTCCCCCCCATGGACAGGAAGGGATGAGACCTTTGGTTAGTGTCCTTTAGCTTAGTTAGTTTGTGAGCAAGTGATTATGGGCGAGAGTAAGATAGAGAGAGTAGTGCTCCCCAGTCCCCCCACCGCCCCGCCCCCCCTCCCCCACTCAAAATATCCTGGGTTGGTCAACACAATACAGGCACTCGTATCACGTTTCTGTTCAAGTGTAGCCCTCCTTGTAGAATACCTACTGTGTGTGGACTGTGTGGTCAGAGAACATGATTGGACGGAATGATTGCCTTATCGAAGGGGCACAGGCTGTAGTTCCATGGTTCTCACGGTAACTTCTGAAGAGAGAAGAGGATCTTTAGATAACATGGTCATAGATTTTATAACCTGACCATAGTATTGAGATACAGACACAGTTCAGTCTAAGATGATTATATAAACCTAAAGAACATCATACACAAGCACCCCTGGGCGACAGACTTCAAACAATCTTTTCCCAAGAATGGAATGGAATGTTCCAGAATACACAGTTTCATCTCTCTCTCTCTCTCTCTCTCTCTCTCTCTCTCTCTCTCTCTCTCTCTCTCTCTCTCTCTCTCTCTCTCTCTCTCTCTCTCTCTCTCTCTCTCTCTCTCTCTCTCTCTCTCTCTCTCTCTCTCTCTCTCTCTCTCTCTCTCTCTCTCTTTTTCCATATCCTGTAGGTTCCCTGAGAGCTGTCTATATTTAGATAGAACTGGTCAGGATCTCCACCATGCTCTCCTTGACGTTACATTTTTCATGATGATGACATGTATTCCGTTATTCCGTTTTATAAAAGAGCTCCCAGGTCTTACTTCCTGATGCTAACGGTTACAGGGCGACAGTGTTTATACTGAACGTTATTCATAACTAGTCTCTGGAGTCAGAGGGAGTTCCAGGGTAGAGAGAGGGTACCCCCTCCTTATTTTCCACGGCTGTCTTTTAATTGTTTGTGATGATTGTGAAGACTGTTCCCTCAGGGAAACATCAAAGAGTGTTTGGAAGCAGGCCTAGTTACAAGTGAGCAGCTCTGTAGATACAGGGTGCACCCAGGAGATCCAGGCTGCGTCTCAATTGTCTCCTACCAGCCTCATCTCGTCTCCTAAACATCCCTGCACTCATCTGAAAGGAGAGCTGGGAAGGAAGGGTGAAGGCCGGCCAAGGGGCCTGCGGTCCCATGTCTTGTGTTGCTATAGAGATGTAGGAGAGGAGGCCTGTCTCACTATTGAGATGCAGCCCTTAGTTAGTCCATGATTGCGATATTCCTGTGTGTGTGTTGT